>NC_089844.1:10646459-10658959 GCF_035609145.1 Eleutherodactylus coqui
CCAGTTGCCTCTCTGTCGGGCAGGACATTTTAAAGCCGTTGAAAGAAAAAAAAATCCTCCAATGTGAATTGCAACTGAAACAAATGTCTCCGCAGAGTTACAGTCCTCCTGTCTAGAGAATACAGGTTTATGCTGCACCATATTTTGAAACTTCATAACTCGAGGCATGAAGCATCTGAGATGTATTTCTGCCCGAACGGCTCTCAGAAGAAGAATACCAAGTTATTACTACTTAATCATCGGCGGCATTAAAAACACATATCTAGAGGCCCAAAATGTCAGTGGGAGACTCCCCGGCAGAGAAATTGATTCTATGCTCGGCTGTGCCTAGGTGCACAAATATGTCATTTTTGTTAAAAAAAATAAGTATAAAGGAACAGAAAAACATTTTAAAGATCATGACTGGCAACATGTAAAAGCACTTCGGAGAGAGCTGAACGACAGAGGCGGTACAAGCAGCTACCAGCTATCCAGTCAATCGCTATTCCTTCCACTCTCCCAAGTCCATTGGTGATGATATCTTCTCTCCAGGTCTGGTCTCGTTTGGAGCGGCTGATCTTATTGTATCCCATGTCAGTCCAGTAGATCGTGTCGTTCCCTGTAAAGGAAGACAATCGGTTAAAATAATCCCAAATATATTGGAAGTGGGACGTGTGAAGGCAGAAAACAGACACAAGTTTATTTAGAGGCGCCTGCATTAAGGTATGGGTACTTATAACCGTTTTATGGACCCGTGATACACCACATCACCCCACTTCTGTAATACAGCATGTGACGCCACATGTCTGAATTGTGTCTCTCATAAAGTCATAAGGAATCCTTGAGAAAAAGAATAGTGCCTATATAAATCAGGAACGGGGCAAATAAATCGGCTGGAGCTCCCCTAGAGATCAATGGTGTATGCCCCAAGGGCAAAGTGAAAATGAACTTGTATATTATAATTAGGGAGAGCTGCTGGCCCAGGAGCATTCCAAAACAATGAGAGATGGGCAAATTATACCAAAAACTGGTATAAACAGTGCAACCTTCCCGAGAAAATAAGCCCAGAAAGCAGGCTAATTAAAAGGTTTGTCCACCTGGTAACTATTTATGCCTTATCATTAGGACAGATCATCGGTAGTAGATGGGCGGGGGGCATCACCCTGAACCCCCACCACACAGTTGTTTGCTGAAGCCCAGAGCTGATTTCTGCAGGAAGCAGACAGCTCAGTTCTTACTGCAGTGGCCAGGCTTGGTATTGCAGGCCAAGTTGCCATTCATTTCAATGGGACCTTGACCTGCAATACCAAGGCTGGCGACTGCAGTAAGAACACACCTGCCTGCTTGCAGCCACTTGCAATAGTTTTGTCCAGAAATCTCTTCAAACTCTAAGTATAAAACATCCATATCTGCATTGTAAATCAGTCAAATCAATTACCGGGCAGAATCTCATTTGTTATTGAGTTTAGTGACAAGCCGTATAGATAATTAGTAAAATTATATTAATATTAACTCATTTAAAATCCGTGTCAGCGGTCAGCGAACCTCTTTGCTATAAGTGACACCATGTGCGACCGCTCCTCAGCCTTAATAGAAGGATATTCCGCTCTCACTTTTAACAAGGCAGTTTTTACTTGAGCCAAAATAACTTCTGGCATTTTGTAGAACTATTCTCCCCTCTCAGCACATTTGTTCAGCTGAACTTGCTTTCTAGAGTCCATCTGTGAAAGTCATCGTCCTCATTAGCTAAATATCGTAATCTGAAGGCTTCACATTTAATATAGAGTAAGTCATTAACTCCATACATGTTCCTGCTGTAGTCAGAGGTAATGGATCCAGCTCTTCAGCCTCTGCACCGGACTAGAACTACAGAAACACAGCCAGGAGTCTTCTGATCTCTCCAGATTTATGGTCGGATGTCATTCCCTTCTGCTGCTGGTTTAGCGCTCAATTGTACTCTTTTTAGGAATTTCCCCCGAAAACAGCCCAGTAACAATTTAATAAAAACTGTAATTAATTTTTGTCTACGTAAAGGATACTCTGACCAAAGCCCACCTATCAGGGGAAGGGTAGGGGTACCATGATCCCGCATGTAGCATTCTGACATGGCTGGCGGGTGATGCAAACTGTCAGTGTCAGACTGGGGTGCAGGGCCCAACAGAAAAATATATTTTGAGGCCCACTGTAGCACAACAAGCAAATAATACATGCCCCCCTTCTATTTGCATTAGACTCCTGGCGGTCTGGCCATTGCCTCAGACTGTTTCTGTCCTGATGGCCCCCTGAATAGCCTTCTCCCTGGCTCTTGATCTGAACTAAGGGCGCGCTCAGCTCTGTGACCCGGGCATACATGGCCACACAATGCCAGGCCTCAGGCAGTAGCAAAGGGCTGCGTGATGCTTGGTAAACGGTTGTTGGGAAGGCGTGGCCCAGGAAGGGAGGATACTGGCCCTTATATATCATATCAACCATATTGTTTCTATATAAACACATAAGCTATCCAGTTTATAACATGGATGTATAGACGAGCTGATATCTGTATGTAGTGCAGCACATGTACTGCCTGTGTGGGGGGCTTGGGACTGATGCTGGTTTAGGGCTTACTGGGAGATTCACTTGTTCCCTGCGGGCAAGTCTAAGCCTGCAAATTGTTGTGAGTCACAGATGCCACCATCTTTCCTCACCCGTCCTCCCTCCCTCTGCTGCCTGAAGGGTGCGTGTATGCACATGCCCACATTCCTAAAGTGCCTGTGCACGTCCTGCATTTCTGTCTCCTTCCAGTCCCCGAGAACCTTGGGTTATATCAAGCACCTTTTCCCTAAAGAGGGTGCTAAGCAGCTTGTCCAGCTGAAGGTGCTTTTCATTGGCTCTGGTGTCCTAGTTCTTGGCTCTAGCCATTCCCAGCTACTCCACTTTCTGCATTTCTGACCCAGGCTTGTTTTATTGAGCAGTCTCTCGTCTGCTGCTGTCCCAAATCCTGGCCTGCTTGTATCGTGCCGAACCTACTCTGTGTGCCTTGACCTTTGGACTGCCTGTTGTGTTGGGGTATAGGCTACCTGCCTCGATCCCGGACTCCCATGAGTTCACCTCTATTCAGACACTCAAGTGCCACAGTTACATCTGTAGTTGTGTCAGAAGCCACTTCTAATGTAACACCACAGCAAAGCCCAGATCCCAACTATTGGCGTGAGAGGCTGTCACCTCCAGACTTTGCCCAAAACCCAAAGTCAAATCAGTGTGTGGCACAGTGGTTCCAGATCTGATGATTCTGCCGTAAATGGGATGGAAAGTTCCTGATAATGCTACTAGATAGTCATGTTGTCATGGGTTGTCTCCAGTAGCAGCACAAACATTTCTTTTAGTTCCTGGTTTTGTCTTATTCTGCACCTTCCGAAAACTTTAACAATAGCTCTTCTGCAACAATTCCTAAATTCAACAGATTCCTTTCTGCTTCTTGCAGGCCATCACTCACAATCATGTCACATGAGCAGTCAGAGAGCAACACCTTTAACCAGTAAGGTCTTTTCTGATCAAAGACCATTTATGTCAGATATACATAAAATGCCATAAATATCCATAAGAAGGAGTCCCCATGATATCAGGTGAGGGGGGGGGGGGGGGGGGGTTATTGTGATCCCATATGTTGCAGCGTGAGGTGGCTGGCAGCTGGTGGAAGTTCCTGACATTACTGCTATACTGGATGTTATGTTGTAATGTGTAGCCAACAATAGCATCACAAACATCCCTTTTAGTTCCTGGTTTTGTCTTATGCTGCACCCTCTAAAAACTTTAACAGTTACTTATTATCCAACAATTCAAAAATTCAACAAATCTGTTTGTGCTTCTACCAGAACTAGAGATGAGCGAGCACCAAAATGCTCGGGTGCTCGTGTCGAACTTTCAGTGATGCTCGAGAGTTCGTTTCGAGTAACGAACCCCATTGAAGTCAATGGGCGACCCGAGCATTTTTGTATATCGCCGATGCTCGCTAAGGTTTTCATTTGTGAAAACCTGGGAAATTCAAGAAAGTGATGGGAACGACACAGAAACGGATAGGGCAGGCGAGGGGCTACATGTTGGGCTGCATCTCAAGTTCCCAGGTCCGACTATTAAGCCACAATACCGGCAAGAGTGCCCCCCCCCCCCGCACTGTCAGCATAAAGATCGTTCTCCTCTGCCACAGCTGTAACAGCTGTGGCAGAGAAGAACAATGTTAGCTCATTGAATTCAATGGAGCCGGCAATACAGCTGGATCCATTGAAAGCAATGGGCTGCCGGCGATCGTGGGATGAATTGTCGGGAAGGGGTTAAATATATAAGCCCTTCCCTGCAATTCATCCAGAAATGTGTAAAAATAAAAAATATATATATACTCACCTGGTCCCGGCAGACGGAGTTCAGCGCGGCCAGCGGCAGTCCTCCTGAACTGCACTGAACAGCTGTGAGTAGTATTCAGCAGCCGGGGATTTAAAATCTCCGCCTGCTGAATGAGCTGCCTCTAATTGGTCACAGCCTGACCAATCAGAGGCAGATTCCACTCACACACCCATTCATGAATTTATGAATAGTGTATATTAAGAGAGACAAAGAACTCACTTTATGCGCTCCATCAAAAATTGGCAAAGTGTAGAAGTCTTACTTGTTGTGGGGTGCCTGGATTCCTGGCACCCCAAAATCCCCAGAGGCAGAGAAGTTTCAACGATGCCTCTGGGGATTTTGGGGTGCCAGGAATCCAGGCACCCCACAACAAGTAAGACTTCTACACTTTGCCAATTTTTGATGGAGCGCATAAAGTGAGTTCTTTGTCTCTCTTAATATACATCTTCTTCCTCCTTGACACGGTTGTTTCGGAGTCGCTCGCTGCAGCTCTCCCCTAGGGGATGTTCTAGGACCATCAATACATATTGCCATAAATCTGGTTTCCTAAAAGAGCCTCAGTGGACCAACGAACTGACCGGTCCTTGCCACAAGACCGGTACAGTTGCGGTGAGTCCCTTTCTATATTTCTTTATTTCTTTATACACCATTGGAGCGCCGCTTCTGATATTTACCTCTACCTTTGAATTTATGAATAGGTGAGTGACTGCTGCCTCTCATCTGATTGGTCCCGCTGAGCCAATCAGAGGCAGCAGTCACACACCCATTCATAAATTCATGAATGGGTGTGTGAGTGGAATCTGCCTCTGATTGGTCAGGCTGTGACCAATTAGAGGCAGCTCATTCAGCAGGCGGGTATTTTAAATCCCCGGCTGCTGAATACTACTCACAGCTGTTTAGAGCAGTTCAGGAGAACTGCAGCCTGCCGCGCTGAACTCCGTCTGCCGGGACCAGGTGAGTATATATATATATATATATTTTTTTTTACACATTTCTGGATGAATTGCAGGGAAGGGCTTATATATTTAACCCCTTCCCGACAATTCATCCCGCGATCGCCGGCAGCCCATTGCTTTCAATGGAGCCGGCTGTATTGCCGGCTCCATTGAATTCAATGGTCAGTGCTCGTTTAATCGAGACGAGCACCGCGTGAGTACCGCGTGGTGCTCATCTCGAGTAATGAGTATCTTGAGCACCCTAATACTCGAACGAGCATCAAGCTCGGACGAGTATGCTCGCTCATCTCTAACCAGAACATCATTCACTCGAAAGCTTTCACCTTTGCCTTTTTACACCTTCAATTAAGCCCAAACCATTGTGGTAGACATATGGTAGTAGTAACCTAATAAGATGTCAATGAGCTTTGTTAAAGGGATTGCAACACATTATCATTAGTCATAGCCACAATATATACCCATATCAGCTTATCATCATACATGCAATTCAAGTGAACTTTAATTATACACTTAAAGGGATTGTGCCAAAAATGACTTTTACCACCTATTCACAGGACAGGTGATAAAAATGTAATCAGTGGGGTCTCAGACCCACACCTATCCCCAGAATGGATGTCCAGTATCCCCCTCTTCTCGTCACTACAGAAGTAACTGCACCTGCAGTATAAGCACTTGCCTATCTCCGGTATTCCCACTGAAGATGAATGGAGCTGAACAGTGTATGCGCGACCGCTGCTCCATTCAATCTCGTCTTCACTGCCCACAGAGAGGGGGGCACCCCTGTTGTTAGGGTTGGCATGTGCCTCAGAGGCCCTCACCAATCAGACCTGTGCTGTTGATAGGTGGTCAACCTTGGTACAAACCCTTTAGGTGTCAAGTTAAACTTTGCTACATTGTTACATTATTTTGTATTTACAAAAGTACATCAGGTTCGATTTCTGTACCCAGAGTTGTGTGAACAACAAAAACTGCCAAAGAAATGTTATTTCTACGTGTGAAGCAACCAAGTGTTCGTAGTCGTCCCTCTTTATTGCAGAACCTCCTGCTTACTTACCTCTAGCAATAGATTCAAAATAATGCATTAAACTCCATAAACTCCATTATAAGCCGCCGTCATTATAATATCCCTTGTTTCGCCCAGTTTTAAGCTGTCACTTGTCAGAGAGCGTTCTGTCCATTATATAACAAATGGATGCCTTCCAACGACTACCATTACTTTGGTAATTTAAGCATCACCTGGCTCCAAACTCTTATATAATGGAAAACTTTGCCTGTTTCATGAAATTGTGTTTAGAAGGAAGCAGAGAAAGCAGAATTTGCATTTACATATGCGAGGCTTCACTTAAGAATCGGAGTGCATTAAAATAAAAAACATCTAAATACAATTTAGTAAATAGTTTCTAAGCATATTGTTATTAGAGGACATTATGCAAAGTACACTACAGATTTCCCAACAGAAGATGTTGGCCCTTTGTTGTAGTTCAGAAAATGTCCTCCTTCAGGGAAGTGGATTCATGTTTCTTAAATTGGCACTACCAAAAATGAAGAAAAAGAAAAAAACTGGATACCCTTGACTTTTCCTAGACTTCATGTGAGATGTCCTCACCTGTCCTCATTATAATGGTGACCCATTTCGTCCAGACCACTGAAGGTGGAGAATCTATAGACCCAACAGTGTAGCTGTAAGAGGTTGGCACATAGCCTATGGACTTGTCTGTGTGTTCCTCCTTTAAATACTGTTTGGTAAGGTTTGTTTAAATGCTGTATTCCCTAAAAGCTGGGAAGGACAACCTGTGGCTGGTGCAATACGCCAAATGAACACTTTCACCCTGGCAAGCAGGGTGTGGAATATTCTGGATGGCAGTGCCCGCCCCCAGGCAGAGTGAGTCAGAATAGGGACTTTAAAAAGAGACAATGAGTGTCTTTGATGGGCCAAGCCTAAAGCCTAAGAGTTAGCAAAGCGAGGGCAGACATCACTGAGGTCCACCGATTGTACCACCCCAGCACTCCGCGAAACTTCAATGATGGAAGTGGGCTTCATTACTTCTCGTGGTGGTGAGACCGAGCCTAGGAACCAGAACGAGTACCGGTTAACAACAGTGGGAGACAAGGCAGTGTCTGATGGACCAATCTAGAGCGGCCAGTTGATGTGGACACTAGATTCTCTTTGGACGACTCTGAGACCTGAACTTCAGGTAGGTTCCTGACCCCCCCCCCCCCTAGAGGGCTTGTTTTTTGCGGGATGAGTTGTATTTTTCAATGGTGTTATTTAATGTACCATATAATGTGCTGAAAAACTTTAAAAAAACTTTTAAGTAAAGTAAAATGAAAAAAAAAGCAAAACGACATTCCGCCATCTTTCAGTGCGTTTTGTCTCTACGGCGCACAAACTGCAACAAAAACGACATGATAACTTTATTCTATGGGTCGGTATGATTGCTACGATACCAAACTTGTATATTTTTTTTTTTTACTGTACTACTCTTTTTTTTTCAAAGACATTTAATTTTTTTCAATTATTTTCTGCCGCCATCTTCTGCGCGCAATAACTTCTTAATTTTTTTGCCGACGTAGTTCAGCGAGGGCTCATTTTTTGCAGAATGTCCTGTAATTTCCGTTAGTACCAATTTGGAATACATACGACTTTTTGATCGCTTTTTATTGCGTTTTTTCTGGGGGACAGGGTGACTGAAAAAGAGCATTTCTGGTGTTCTTTATTGTTTTTTTTTTCGGACGACGTTCACTGTGCGGGGTAAATAATGTGCTGCTTTGATAGAGCGGACAAGTATGTATTTTTCTTTCATTATTTATATTTTTTATTATAGATATAGCAAAAGGGGGGGGGGTGATTTAAACTTTTATTACTTTTTTTTTTTACCATTAATAAAACTTTATTAATCTTTTTTTCACTTTTCTTTTAAGCCCCCCTGGGGGACCACAACTTGCGATGCTTTGATCGCTCCTGCAGTATGACGTAACGCTATAGCATTACATCATACTGCAATCTGACAAGCAGCCTATCAATCCACCCCATGGGGAGGGCTTGATAGACAGTCTCTCAAGGCAGCCCTAGGGCCTTTCAGAAGGCCCCCGGCTGCCATGACACCTGTACATCTCCCTGTGACACCGCGCGGCTGATTGCAGCTATTGCCCGTGGGTGTCAGCTGTACGTTTTGGAGCGGTAAGGGGTTAAAATCAATAGAGCTGGATGATGGCTCATTTTTTGAGAACATGTAGTTTTTTTATAGCATTTTGGGGAGCATATAATTTTGATAGCTTTCAACATTTTTTTCTTGGGGACAGAGTGACCACAAAAAAAAAGCACGTTTCTGCCATTGTCATTTTTTTTCCCTGATGGAGTTAATCACGCAGGATTAATAATATGACATTTTAATAAATTGGACTTTTGCAGACTTATTAACATTTTTAGATTTATACTTTTCTTTTGCCATGACTGGGAATAGTTTTTATTTATTTATTTTTAAACTTTCATTTTTTAATAATTATTAGAAAATCTTTATTTTACTTAGTTCAACATTGTTTTGTTAGTCCCCACAGGGGACATGAAACTGCAATTGTTTGACCACTCATACAGTATAATCCAATACTATGGCATTACATAATACTGTATCCTAACAGGCTGCCACAGGCCTAAATGTCTAGAGGCAAACCCACTATCTTATCACTGGAAAGCATCTATTATACCCTGGACTGTAACAAGGGGGCGCCCTCTACGCCTAAAGGAAAGAAGGTTTTTACACCAACACAGAAGGGGGTTCTTTACTGTAAGAGCAGTGAGCCTATGGTACTCTCTCCTGAGGACGTGGTTATAAGAAATTTAATAAAAGAATGTAAGAGAGGGTTAGACACTAGAGATGAGTGTCATCTCTAGTGTCTAACAGCAGTTACTCGAGCGAGCATCGCTCTTCTCAAGTAACTGCTTACTGGTCCGAGCGTGCTCGGGGGGCAGCGGGGGTAAGCAGCGGGTGGTAGCGTGGGGGGGGGAGAGTGATCTCTCTCTCTCTACCCCCCGCTACCACCCGCCGCTCACCTCCACCCCCTGCCACCCCCACCCCCTAACCACGCTCGGACCAGAAAGCAGTTACTTGAGAAGAGCGATGCTCTCTCGAGTAACTGCTGTATCCAAGCGTGCTCACTCATCTCTATTAGGGGTGATAGGCTGAACTAGATGGCTGAACTATATTTCTCTTCTCAACATACTATGTTACTATGCTCATCTCAATAGTGGAAGACCCATCTCATCCGAAGCACTCAAGGTGGAAAACACATAACCCCGGTGTGTATTTACAGAGGGTGCAGTGGCACCTGGGATCTGGTGCCTCATGGAGCGCAACAGCCCTCTTAGGCACATAAAAAGACACCAGCATTACACACTATTTTGACAAAAGTATTGGACCCCCACCAATCCGGTGCTGTCAGGTGAAAAGGATATGCAAATCCGATATGTGAGTGTTATTTATAAAAGAGAGTATCACACTGGCACATTCCACTATAGGAACCATCAGAATGCCACGGGGTATAGTGCTGACAGATTGGCAATGTTATTGAGAAATGGAAAACATCTGGTGAATCTGCAGTGCAGCCACACTTGGGGAGACCTCGTAAACTGACAGAAAGTGGACAATGAAACGAGCCGCAAAGGCATCACACACATCCTCTGCCGAAACATTCCCACAAGCCAATGAAACATCCATTAGCACCAAAACCATCCGTAGGGAACTGCATGCCAAGGCTTACCATGGACTAGTGGCTGCAAACAAGACCGGTATGATAGCAGTGAATGCACAGAGGCACCTGCGTTGCTGCTCGACTGTATATGAGTGGAAGCAAGTGTTGTGGACAGTTGTATCACAGTGGCCATCTTCCAATCCGATGTGGCAGTTGCCAGCATCTTTGCATTGCCCCAACAGTGAAGTTTGGAGGAGGTTGTGTTAAGGTGTTGGGGTGTTTTTGCTGGGAAGAACTAGGGTCATTGGTTGCAGTGACGTCCATTCTGGACACTGTGGAATTACCGGTCGTGTAGCAATACTTTGGTACATCTATGTGTCTCTACCAACATGACCGAGCCCATCTCATACAGCACATAGGCTTGGTTTAAGGAGCAGAATGTCTTTAAATGTCATTGGCCAGCCAAAAAGTCTGGATCTCAATCCCATCAATCATCTTTCGGATCAATTAGAATGCTGTATCTGTGTCCACCCATCATCCTGCACATCATTATCTGAAGCTCTCTTCTAGGAATGGAGGAAAATTCCTCCACACATCAATGGGAATTTGGTGAAAAGCATCCTAGGAAGGTTACTGCAGTTATTAAGGCCAAAGATGGCCCAACACCGTATTGAAAAAAATCGAATATCACCACCTTCTATGTGTGTCCAATATTTGTTAACATAGTGTATATGACACATGGTAGGTGGTGGCCTGGTACAGACTTTGCATTGGGGCTCAGGAGACCAAAGACCTTTGCATAATCCTGCTATTAATATAAGCCCTAGAGAACCATTGTGAAGGTTACGTCCAATAGCCCCATTCTACCTCCAATATGACATTTCCTGAAATCTTGTACTATGCATTGTGTAAGCAGGGCTGCATCGCTAAGGCTCGCGTTAACTGGACACTTTTCTTTTGCTACGGTCCAATAATCTGCATGTAGCTGTAAGGGCTGCCGATAATATAGATATTGCAGTCTCAATTACTGCAAGCATTACGATAAAACGATTACATTATAGATTCCGTCTCTGAGGATATTCACCGGGGGGCCCTTTAGAGTTGTCCTGCAGCCTAGATGAAGCAGATTGTTCTTGCTTGTTGATCTGCACAAATCCAACGCTTCATCCTCACCTTTGTCGGGGAATTTAATTAAAAAGGATTTTCAAGATAAAGGTTAATCAATGTATTATGAAAAGTTCTGCAGCTTTCAATTCGTCACGATTACCAAAATGTCTGCTTCTTGTCAGTGAATGGAAGGGCTGGAAACCTGCCTTGAGAAATGTATCAGCCACAGAAGTGCATTACGGTCAGGCCACTTTTTGTAGCGAGCCTCGCCTTCTTCTTTTGAAAGCAAGCAATGAGTATTTCCATCCATTGGCATCAGACTGATAAGCAATTCAATCACCAGACATACACGATTGGCGCTTCCCTGTACGGAAATTCCGTGGATCAGTTTCAGTATGAATAAAGGGTTTTTTTTCTGTTACATTCAGAAGAAAACATGGCGTCAGATTCCAACGGCGTAGAAGCAGCGTAGTGCTCTTCACTCTGCTGTTCCGGAAATACAGCTTCCGTTTGACTTCCCATTGACTTCAGTTGGATTCTCTGAGTTTCGGTCGCGCTCAGTTCGCTTCTCTTCCGTCTACTTTGCGTTTTCTCCTTTCGTGGAAAAAATAGCAGATGACACTTTCATTATAGCCAGAGGGTGACGGAACCGAAAGGAAAGGTTTCTCCTCAGTTCTATTTTTGTTATCTGTTTAATGGATCAATTTTTAAATTATTGGGCACAGGAAGCAAGAAAGACGAAGAAACCAAAACAGATGAATCAACATAGATGTAACAGAAACAAACTGTTAGAAATTATCCATTTTTTTTTGCAGATCTGTCTAATATCTCTGAAAGTATCAATATTTGCTGATGCTAGAAAACAATTTAAAGGGGTTGACCCGCGAAACAAAGTGGGGTTATACACTTCTGTATGGCCATATTAATGCACTTTGTAATGTACATTGTGCATTAATTATGAGCCAAACAGAAGTTATTCACTTACCTGTTCCGTTGCTGGCGTCCCCGTCTCCATGGTGCCGTCTAATTTTCAGTGTCTAATCGCCCGATTAGACGCGCTTGCGCAGTCCGGTCTTCTCTCTTCTGAATGGGGCCGCTCGTGCCGGAGAGCTGCTCCTCGTAGCTCCGCCCCGTCACGTGTGCCGATTCCAGCCAATCAGGAGGCTGGAATCGGAAATGGACCACACAGAAGCCCTGCGGTCCACCGAGGGTGAAGATCCCGGCGGCCATCTTCGCAAGGTAAGTAAGAAGTCACCGGAGCGCGGGGATTCAGGTAAGCACTATCCGTTTTTTTTTTTTAAACCCCTGCATCGGGTTTGTCTCGCGCCGAACGGGGGGGCTATTGAAAAAAAAAAACCCGTTTCGGCGCGGGACAACCCCTTTAAGTATTTA